>NW_026844340.1:0-10169 GCF_029955315.1 Cylas formicarius | reverse complement strand
TAACATATTGAATTTATTGAAATTTTTATATTTATTAATTTCTTATGATCAGATTAATAAAAAATTTCACAAAAAAAAATAAAATAAAGAAACATAAAAACAATATGATCGTTAGTACCTTATTAGTTATTTGTCTTCAAATTCTTATTAGTCAATATGATAGAGTTCTATTTGATATAGAGGAAATAGATATGTACTAGCAGAAATAATTCAATAATGATTATTATTTATTTTATATTTCGTATATATTAATATATAATAATATTTACCTATCCTTTTTTAAATTATTTTTCTAATATTAATAAATATACTTTTTATATAATTATAAATATTAAAAAAAAAAAAAAAAAAACTACTTTAAATAATAATATATAAATTTATTATATGATAAATAATATATATAGGGATACAAATTATTTAGGATTATTATTTTAAATTATTATTTTAAATAGAAAATTACTATTGCGGTTTTTTTTTTTAATTTTAGGGGCAAATTCTTATGTTTGATTATTTTTTTTAATATTTATGTAAAATTTATTAAGTGGGCTATTATGATGAGTATAATTAATGAGTCTAGAAAAAAATAAATTTCAAAAAAAAAAAAAAAAAATCATGGAAAATTCATTTTAGGGGTAATTTTGATCCAAAATTTTAAAAATTAAAATTTTTTGGATTTTCACAGATTTTAGTGGAGTTTTTTGACCCCCCCCTTTTAAAAAAAATGCAAAAAAAAATCAAAAAAAAAAATTTTTTTTTAAAAAGTGAGGGAGGTTGATAAAATAGATTTTACCCTGGGGGCAATCTTAATTATAAAGCGAAATTTTTGGGATTAATATACGATTTCTATATAAAATGGGATGGACAAATTCTATAGGTCGGGAATTTGTCTTTTTTTAATATAGAAATTTTATTCAAAAAATTAATGATTTTTTTACTAAAAAGAAGGGAAATCTTAAGGTATCAAAAAAAATAATTTTTGAATAAAAAAGTTATATAAAATTTTGGAAAATTTTGTACTGTCTTAGGCCCCCAAGATTAGTATGTCTAGTAGATAGGCGGGATTTTTAAAAATTGAATATTTTAGTTCATTTTTTTATATAACTTATGAATTATATGTAAGTTTTGATTTTTAAATAAATCGTTATGCAATAAAGATGATTAAATATTAAGGAAACTTAGATTTAGTAAAAAATTTAAGTACTGACAAAATTTGTGCCAGCAGTAGCGGTTATACAAATAGTGCATTATAAAATTTTTAAGCTTTAATTAATTAGTTTATTTAAAATATAAGTAAAAGTTTATTAGGTGAAATTTTAAATTATTAATAAAATTTATTTAAAATTAATGAAGTTAGGAAATTTATTTTTAAACTAGGATTAGATACCCTATTATTTTAAATGTAAATATAGTAAGCTTAATTATTAGAAGTTATGGTCTTCAAAATTAAAAAAAATGGCGGTATTTTAGTCTATTTAGAGGAACCTGTTTATTAATTGATAGTCCACGAATTTAATTACTTTTTCTTTAAGTTTATATATCGTCGTTAAAAATATTTTTATTGAAATTAAATATTTAGTTGTTTTTTTTAAGAAAAAATTTCAGATCATTATGTAATTTATGAAAAAGATTAAATGGGTTACATTAAATTAATTTATATTGATTTATTAATATAATTATTAATAATAAAGCGGATTTAAAAGTAATATTAATTAAATTATTAATATGATTTAAGCTCTAAAATATGTACATATTGCCCGTCACTTTCACTTTAAAGTGGAATAAGTCGTAACAAAGTAGAGGTACCGGAAGGTGTATCTAGAAAGATCAAATTAGAGCTTATTATTAAGTATTTTATTTACACTAAAAAGTTTACTGTGAAATTCAGTATAGTTTGAATTTAAAAAAATTATTTTTATTTAAGTTATAAATTTTATTGAAATAAAAATATTAGAGTTTTATTATTAAATCAAATAATTATTTTAATTATAGATTATTAGTATTGTGAAAGAAATTTTTTAAAATTTTAAAAGAATAATTTATTTTTAGTACCTTGTGTATCAGGGTTAATTAAATATAATTTATTTATTAATAATTTTCTCGAATTTAAAAGAGTTAAATTTATATAATTTTTATTGTAAAATAAATATTATTAATATAGATTTAGAGGTGAAATGCTATTCGATTTTAAATATATCTAGTTTTTTAAGAAAAAAATTTAATTTTACTAATAATTAATAATATTTTTATTTATTAATAAGTTATTTTTATTGGGTTATATTTTAAGGGATGAGCTTTTTAAATAGATAATTATAAATAATAAATTTATTAATAAAGAAATAGGATTAGAAATTTTCATTTTTAAAAAAGTGTTATAATTTTTTTATTATAGTATAAAATTTATATTAATATTTTAATTTTTTTATTAAAATAATAAGTTAAATTAATAAATTTATGAAATAATGATTAAATTAGTAAATAATATATATATATATATATATAATTGTTTGTTTAAGGTTAATTTAAGGAATTCAGCAAATATTTTTTTCACCTGTTTATTAAAAACATGTCCTTTTGAAAATAATTTAAGGTCTAACCTGCCCAATGAGGAATTTAATGGCCGCAGTATATTGACTGTGCAAAGGTAGCATAATCATTAGTTTTTTAATTGAAAGCTTGTATGAAGGGTTGAATGAGAAAAATACTGTCTCAGATTAATTTAAATTGAATTTTATTTTTAAGTTAAAAAGCTTAAATATTAATTAAAGACGAGAAGACCCTATAGAGTTTAATAATATAATAAATTTATTTTTTAGGAATTTATATAATAAATTTTACTTGTTATTTAGTTGGGGTGATTTAAAAATTTAATAAACTTTTTTTATATAAAAACATTAATTTATGAAAAAATGATCCTTTAATAAAGATTAATAGATTAAATTACCTTAGGGATAACAGCGTAATTTTTTTTTAGAGTTCAAATCAAAAAAAAAGTTTGCGACCTCGATGTTGGATTAAAATTTATATTTGGTGTAGGAGCTAAATTAATTTGGTCTGTTCGACCATTAAAATTTTACATGATCTGAGTTTAGACCGGTGTAAGCCAGGTTGGTTTCTATCTTAATTTTATTAAGAATTTTTAGTACGAAAGGACCAAAATTTTATTAAATTAATTATTTTAGAATAATAATAATGTTATTTTGACAGAAAATTGTGTAAGATTTAGAATCTTTTTATGTATGTTATATACAAATAACAAATGATTTTTTTAGATAAGATTATAGTTTTTTCTTTGAGATTAATTTTAGTAGTGATAGTATTTTTGAGCGTTGCTTTTATAACATTATTAGAGCGTAAGGTCTTAGGGGGAATTCAAATTCGTAAGGGTCCTAATAAAGTTGGATATTTAGGTATGATTCAGCCTTTTAGAGATGCTTTAAAATTGTTTTTTGAAGGAACAAACTTTTCCTTTAAAATCTAATATTAATTTATATTATATTTCTCCTATTATAAATTTATTTTTAGTGGTTATATTATGATTATCAATACCATTTTTAAGTGTAAATTTAAATTTTAATTTGTCGGTTTTATTTATTTTAAGAGTGTCAAGATTAGGAGTATATAGAATTATATTGGCTGGATGATCTTCAAATTCTATATATGCTTTATTAGGAGGATTACGGGCTATTGCTCAAGTTATTTCTTATGAAGTAAGATTAGTATTAATTTTATTATCTTTTATTTGTATAATTATAAGTTTTAATATTTTGGATTTTATTAAATTTCAAGAAATAGTTTGATTTATTTATTTTATATTTCCTTTATGTTTTATATGATTTATTACTAGGTTAGCTGAAACAAATCGAACTCCTTTTGATTTTGCTGAAGGGGAATCTGAATTAGTTTCTGGTTTTAATGTTGAGTATAGAAGAGGGGGATTTGCTTTAATTTATTTATCAGAATATGCAAGAATTTTATTTATAAGAATATTATGTAGAATAATTTTTTTAGGGGGTAATATTTGATCTTGAGTGTTTTATTTAAAGTTGAGTTTAATAGTTTACTTATGAATTTTAGTTCGGGGATCTTTACCTCGGTATCGTTATGATAAGTTAATAAATTTATGTTGAAAAAATTATTTACCTATTTCTTTAAATTTATTAATATTATTTTTTTCTATTATAATTTATATATTTTTAAATTTTTAACTTAATTATATATATATATATATATATATAGTTTTTATATTATATTTTAGGTTAATATTTAATGTATTAAAGTTTATATAGTTTAGGATTTTTAAATATTTAAAATATAATTATTTTAGTTTAAGGAAATATTTTGAGTATAATTAATAATATAATTATAAATAAGGAAATATTTTAAGTACAATTATCTGTATAATAATTATAAATAAGGAAATATTTTAAGTACAATTAGTAATATAATAATTATAAGTAAGGAAATACTTTAAGTACAATTATCTATATAATAATTATAAGTAAGGAAATATTTTAAGAGGTACAATTAATAATATAATTATAAATAAGTAAATATTTTAAGTACAATTATCTATATAATAATTATAAATAAGGAAATATTTTAAGTATTAAAGTTTAAATTATTTAAAGTTGGACATTTAGAGTTAGTAATTTAGGCTAAGGAAATATTTTAAGTACAGTTATAGATTTAATTTAGTTAAAAATTTAAAATTTTAAGTATATATTTATAGAATATTTATAAATATAAATTATTTAATTTATTTATATATGTATATATAATTATATTTATTATTAGTATATTATTATTAATTATTATTTAGTTTATATATTATTATAATTATTATTATTATTATTTTTTAACTTTTTAGGGAGATATTTTAAGTACTAATTTTTTAGGCTTAAGATATAATTGTACTTAAAATATTTACCTAAAAAGTTAATAGAAATTTGTATTTCTTTATTATACTTTCAAAGTATATACTTATTCAAGTTCATTAACTATAAATAGAGATATTTATTTCATATATTTATAAATAAATATCTTATTAGAAAGTAGGAAAAATAACAAATTGTAAAAAATTGCCCTAAGTTAATATAAGGATTTTCTACGGGGGATATGCCGATTCATGTTAAAATTAAAATGATAGATACAAATATTCAAAATAATATTTTATTAATAGGGTAAAAATTAATTCTTGAATTTTTATTATTAATAATTGGCAGCGTATATAAAATTATAATTGAAAGGAATATAATAATAACACCTCCTAGTTTATTGGGGATAGATCGAAGAATTGCATAAGCGAATAAGAAATATCATTCAGGTTGAATATGGATAGGAGTAACTAAAGGATTAGCTGGCGTAAAATTATCAGGATCTCTTAATATATAAGGTATGGTTAGAGTAATTAAAGTTAATCTAAAAATTATAATTAGCATTCCTAATAAATCTTTAAAGGAATAGTAAGGATGAAATGGAATTTTATCTAAATTATTATTTAATCCTAAGGGATTTGATGATCCAGATTTATGAAGAAAAAGTAAATGAATAATAATTAAGCTAAGGATAATAAAGGGGAGAATGAAATGAAAAGTAAAGAATCGAGTTAATGTAGCATTATCTACAGCAAATCCCCCTCAAATTCAAATTACAGCAGAGTTTCCTAAATAAGGGATAGCTGAAATAAGATTAGTAATTACTGTAGCCCCTCAAAAAGATATTTGTCCTCAAGGTAAAACATACCCAAGAAAAGCTGTTGCTATAGATAATAAAAAAATTGTTACTCCAATTAGTCATGTTCTTTTTAGATTTGAGGACCCGTAATAAATTCCTCGTCCAATATGAATATATATACAAATAAAAAATATTGATGCTCCATTGGCATGAAGAGTTCGAATTAATCATCCAAAATTAATTTCTCGACAAATGATTCTTACTCTATTAAATGCTAGTTCAGTGTGGGGATAATAATGTATAGCTAAGAATAAACCTGTAATAATTTGAATTAAAAGACAAATTCCTAATAAACTTCCAAAATTTCATAAATAGGAAATATTTGAAGGAGAGGCTAAATCAATAAGTGAATTATTAATAATTTTAAATAAAGCGTTAGATTTTCGGTAGGGTGAATTTATCATTAGAATATTTTACGTAGGGGCCCGAAATTATTTATAGTAATTGTTACAATTGTAATTAAAGTTACTAATAAGTAAGTTATAATTATAATTAAAATAAAATTATTAGGATAATTAAAATATTTTCTTAAGAATAGTTCTATGTTGTGAGGATTAAATATTTCATTAGAATTTTTAAAATAGATAAAATAAGAGTCATATATATAAATTATTAAAATATTAATAAGATTAATAATAATAAAAGTAACTAAAATATTATAAAATTTTTTAAATTTATTATTGGAGGAAATTCTTGTTATATAAATAAAAATAATTATCAATGCTCCTACAATAATTATGAATAGAATATAAGATACTCAATAATTTAAATTTATTAATCCAATAATTAAGGAAATTATAATTGTTTGTAAAAGAATAATAATTCCCATTGAAATTGGATGATTAATAAGTAATACTATAATGGATAAGGATAAATTTATTCTTAATAAGAAATATATTATATCAGAAAATAGTTTAAATAAAATTTTAATTTTGGAGATTAAGGATAGAGTTTTCTTTTTCTGAAACTTAAAGAAATATTTCATTTCTGGTTTACAAGACCAGTATTTTAATTAAATTATTTAAGTTAAAATATAATGATAATTAATTTTTATATATTTAGAAGAGTAATGTTTATTATTGGTTTATTATTTTTTATTATAAAAAGTAATTATTTATTATTGATATTATTAAGATTAGAGTTTTTAGTTATTTCTTTATATTTTAATATAGGATTAGTATTAAGATTTAATTTAAGAGATTATTTTTTTTTAATAATATTTTTAACCGTAAGTGTATGCGAAGGTGCTTTAGGTTTAGCAATGCTTGTATTAATAATTCGAAGATATGGAAATGATTATTTAAATTCTATATTATTATTATGATAAAATATATTCTTATATTAGTAATATTGATACCTTTAAGTTATTTAAATATATTTTGATTGATTCAATTTATAATATTTATTATTAGTTTTTTTTTTTAATACTTGGATTTAGAATACAGAATTATATAATTAATATTAGATATATATTAGGTATAGATATTATATCTTTTTGTCTTAGATTATTAAGTATTTGAATTGGTTCTTTAATAATCATAGCTTCTGAAAATTTATATAGAAAAAATAAATATAGAGATCTTTTTTTATTTTTAATTTGTTTATTAATAATTTTTTTATTATTATCATTTATATCAATAGATTTATTTATATTTTATTTATTTTTTGAAGCTAGATTAATTCCAATTTTAATTTTAATTATTGGATGGGGTAGACAACCAGAACGTTTAGATGCTGGATTTTATTTGTTAATATATACATTATTTGGATCATTCCCATTATTATTAGGTATTTTTTTTATTTTTTATATATATGGAAGATTAACTTTTTTTAATTTAGAAATTTCTTTTAGATTAATTTTATATTTAAGTATAGTGTTAGTATTTTTAATTAAAATACCGATATATTTTTTTCATTTATGGTTATTAAAGGCTCATGTAGAGGCCCCAATTTCTGGATCAATAGTATTAGCTGGCGTTTTATTAAAATTAGGAGGATATGGGCTTATTCGAGTAATAATTATATTTTTAGATTTTAAATTTATAAATTTATTAATTATAAATATTTCATTGTTCGGAGCTGTAGTTATTTCTATAATTTGTTTACGTCAAAGAGATATAAAATTATTAATTGCTTATTCTTCTGTTTCTCATATGGGTTTAGCTTTAGCTGGAATTATAAGGTTAAGTTATATAGGTATAGGTATAATTGGGGCTTTAATTATAATAATTGCCCATGGTTTATGTTCTTCTGGTTTATTTAGTATTGCAAATATAATATATGAACGAACAATAAGACGAAGAATTTATTTAAGAAAAGGATTTTTAAATATTATACCTTCTTTAAGCTTATGAATATTTTTTATTATGTTCTTCAAATATAGCAGCCCCCCCCCCTCAATAAATTTATTAGGTGAGATTTTTTTTAATTAATAGTTTAGTCAGATTTAGAAATTTGAATATATTATTTTTATTTTTAACTACATTTTTTTAGAGGGGCTTATTCATTATATTTATATTCTTTTTCTCAGCATGGAAAATTTAGTTCTTATATTTTTAGATTTATAAATATAAAATATTCGTGAACATTTTTTTATTATTATTACATTGAATACCTTTAAATATATTGTTATTAATTAGAAAATTTATTAATTTATAATTTTTTAATAAACTTAAAATATTTTTATATAAATAAAATATTAATTTGTGGAATTAAAGAAATGGAAACATTTTAAGTAATAAAAATTTGTAAAATTTATTCATTTTGGATTTTGATTTTTTCTGTATTATTAATTTTAATTAGTATAAATTTATTAATTAAGGATAAAGTTTATTTGTTAGAGTATGAATTATTAAATTTTAATTCCGTTTCTTTAATTTTTTTCTTTATTAATTGATTGAATATCTTGTATATTTATAGGATATGTATTATTTATTTCCAGAATGGTAATTTTATAGGAGATTTAAATATTTCTCGATTTATCATATTAATTTTGCTGTTTGTTATTTCTATATTATTATTAATTATTAGCCCAAATTTAGTGTCAATTTTATTAGGATGAGATGGCTTGGGCTTAGTGTCTTATTTATTAGTAATTTATTATCAAAATGTTAAATCTTATAATGCAGGTATGTTAACAGCTTTGTCTAATCGTATCGGAGATGCGGCTTTATTATTATCAATTTCTTGAATAATAAATTATGGTAGTTGATCTTATATTTATTATTTAAATTTTATAAAAAGAGATTTTTCTATACAGGTATTAGTATTATTTATTGTTTTAGCTGCATTTACTAAAAGAGCTCAAATTCCTTTTTCTTCATGATTGCCAGCAGCTATAGCTGCCCCAACTCCCATTTCTTCATTAGTTCATTCATCTACTTTAGTAACTGCAGGAGTTTATTTATTAATTCGATTTCAAGAAGCTTTTAGTAGAAGATTAATATTTTTAATATTATTTTTAAGAATAATAACTATATTAATATCTGGTATTGCAGCTAATTTTGAGAATGATTTAAAAAAAATTATTGCTTTATCAACATTAAGGCAGTTAGGATTTATGATAAGAATTTTATTTTTAGGTAGAGTAGATTTAGCTTTTTTCCATTTATTAATTCATGCTTTATTTAAAGCTTTAATGTTTATATGTGCAGGAATTATTATTCATAATTTTAGAGGATGTCAGGATATTCGTGTTATATAGGAAGATTAATTAATCAAATACCGGTTATTTCTAGAATTTTTTTTTTTTAGAAATATAGCCTTATGCGGGATACCATTTTTTATCGGGATTTTATTCTAAGGACTTAATTCTAGAAAGAATAAGAATAGGATATATAAATATATTTATATTTTTTATTTTTTATTTATCTATTGGTTTGACAGTAATATATACTTTTCGATTAATTAATTATTTAGTTTTAGGTGATTATAATTATTATAGTTTATGTTCTATTCAAGAAAGAAATAATTTGATAATAAAGAGATTATTTGGATTATTAATTTTTATCGTTATTAGAGGGAGGATGTTTTCTTGAATTATTTTTATTTATCCTATATATTTTTTTTTACCTTTAATAATGAAATTACTATCCTTTTTAATAATTTTATTAGGGATTTATTTAGGTTTTAAGTTATCAAAAATAAGAATTAATATAAAAATTAAATCTCTAAGGTTTCTTAATTTAGTGAAGTTTCAATCTTTTATATGAAATATACCAATTTTATCAACTTATGGGCTGAATCATTTAGTATTAAATTTAGGTCAAAAATTAAATTATTTAGATCAAGGATGAATGGAGTATTATGGAAGAAAAAAATTATTTTTTTTATTAAAATTCTTCTAAGGGATTACAAAAGATTTTTATAGATAAATTTAAAATTTTATTATTTTTATTTTTAATTCTTATTTTTACTTTTATTTTAATTATTTAATT